>NW_026692203.1:0-27544 GCF_021218885.2 Marmota monax
AGTTGATCTAAATATTGGTGACTTTTCTTGTGCGAGCAGGGGGTTTTATTTAATTAGGTCAAATAGATAGGAATTGGATTGCATCATCATATGGTAAATATGTTTATTTGAACTGTTTCAACTATCAACATTCAGATAAATAAAGATGGTCAAAGGAAGTAGAATTGAAATCTAGTCCCTCTGAAATGAAGCACTGGGAATCATGTGGAACTTCAGAAGCTAATACACAAGTACCAGGAACATTTACAGAAAATCCCAAACTGTTTATGGAAGTGTTTCTATCAGTTTTCATTCTCAAGAGCAATTCATTCCAATTTCATCATGTCTTTTTTTGCACTTAGTTTTTATTTGACCTCCTTTTTGCTATTTCTCAACGATGGCTCAAGTTTTCCCAGCAAAATCTTTATATTGTGTCATTTTATTTTTATTTATTTAGTGTTTCTTTTTATTTTTTTAAATTGTCAGATCATAGCTGAATATTCTTTGAGGTATGTGGTGTGATGTTTAAGCATAGTCATTGTGTATCAAACTTAGAACACTTAAGTTATCCATCATTTTAAATATTTATCATTTCTTTGTGATGAAAATATGCAAAATTCTTTCTTCTCGATATTTTAAATTATATAACACAACATTGTTAACTATAATCATCCTCAGAGCCATGCATTTTTCTTGTTTTTCAAAGATATATCAAGGGTCTTTTCCTCAAAATCTAAAAACACACAGAAACTTATATATCATCACATTTAAAGTCTGGGAGTGTTTTTATTTTATTATAATTTTTTTTCCTATAAAGAAAATAGATCCATTTTCTTTTCTACAGTCTACTCTGAGCCTTCAATTCCAAAAAGACTCATCACACCTTTCTCATTGCAACCATGTGTAGTAGTATTTAAATGTTTATTCTGTTTACTAAGATGGCCTGGTTTCATATCAAGCAAATTAACTCTATCAAATTTCAGTGCCTCATCTGTAATGAAAGTTATAATAACATCATCTCTTCCTTATAGGATGGTCAAGAAGATTATCATATCACTTATATACAAGCTGGAGAACAATTTCTAGCATGCATAAAGTTAGATACATTAATATTATACAGTTTATAAAAATTGAGGTAGCATGGGTAGCATGGGTCACAAAAATAGTGTAGCTAAAGCCTTCCATCTACTTTCTTGCATGTGCCTGCCCCATTGCAGTGTGACTGAGACATGAGCTACCCATAGAAAATGAACCATAGGAGGGCTGAGTACGTGTCATTTCTGGGCAGGTAGATTGGAGCATATGCATTGCCCTCTAGGTATCTCTCACCTGTCATGGAGATTGAAGAGAGTTCATGTTCCAGAAGGTGCAGGTGAATATGGTGAATTCTTTATCAGCCTATATCTTTAAATGACTACACAGGGAAAGCCTTCATTTTGCCAGAAAACCTGTGTTCAAATTCTAATAGATTTTTTTCCATAAGTTGAAAATAATTTATATGTAAGGACAACAGATCCTGAAGAGCCAAAACAATCTTGATGAAGAACAGAGTAGGACTCACACTTCTTGATTTCAAAGCTGAATACAAATCAAAAGGAATCAAAGCATTTTGGTATTGGCTTAAGAATACAGGTCTAAGCCAATGAAATAGAGTTGATGCTTCCAAAATAATCCCATATATGTATGGATAATTGTTTTTTCATGCAGCTGAATTGTCTATTTAATGGGAAAAGAACAATCTTCAACAAATGGTTCTAGGACAAATGGATAATAATATAGAAAAGAGTGAATTTGGGTATTTTATATTGAATATTTGCCAACAAAGTAGACTTTGAGTAGCTTTAACACACACAAAAGAAAAATGATGGTATAAGATGATGAATAAGTTAATTTGCTTGACTTTAGTAATCACTTCACAATGTACATGCACATAAAACATCATATTGTATACCTTAAATGCAATATATGCAGTGAAGCTGCATTCTTACTTCATATTATTTACAAAAATCAAAATGATTGATAACCTAAATGTGAAAGCCACAGCCATAAAATTGTTGGAAATATGGGCAAATCTTTTAGACTTTAGGCTTGGCAATGATTTCTTGTGTATGGCACACCCACAAGAAAAAACAAAGTCATTTAACATTACACTTTTGTGCCTTAAAGTATGTTATCAAGAAAGTGAAAAGGAAACCCATGGAATAGTAAAAGAGATATTTGTAAATCATACATCTAATAAGGGTTTACCATAGAGAATATATAAAGGATTTATACACCTCAGGCAGCAATGAAAAAAGAAACTTCTATTTAAAAATGGGCAAAGCCTTTGAATAGACATTTTTGCAAAGATTTGTAAAAGACCAATAAGTACCATGAAAGATTTTCAAAATCATTGGTCAAGGAGAAAATGCAAATCAAAACTACATAATTAAAAAACTAAACCTAGAGAATATTTTGCCTTCTCAACAACTTTTTTGAAAGCACTCTTGACCTCCTTGTTCCTCAGGCTGTAGACCATAGGGTTCAGCATAGGGATGACCATAGTGTAGAACACAGATGAAATTTTGTCAGTGTCCATGGAGCGGTTGGAACTTGGTTGCAAGTACATAATAATAACAGTCCCATAAAATATAGAAACTGCCATGAGGTGTGAGGCACAGGTGAATAAAGCCTTCTGGTATCCCTCACCTGAGTGCGTCTTTAAAATGGTGGTAAATATGAACAGGTAAGAAACCAAGATAACAAGAAGTGCCAAAAAGATATTAAAGCTTGAAATAAGAAAAATGATCAATTCATTAAGGTGTTTATCAGAGCAAGCCAGAGTCATGACGGCTGGAATATCACAGAAAAAGTGATGGATCACATTCACACAGAAAGAGAGACAGAACATGTCTCCAATGTCAATAGCAGCAGTCAGAAAACCAAGGATGTAACAGCATATGGCCAAATAAGCACACACCCTTGTGGTCATGATGGTAGGGTAGTGTAGGGGTTGGCACACTGCTGCATAGCGGTCATAGGCCATTGCAGTCAAGAGGTAACTTTCCACAGTGGCTAAAAGTACAAAAAAGAACATCTGAGCAGCACAAGCATTGTAGGAGATGACCTTGTCTTCCATAAGCAACCCAGCCATGACCTTGGGAGTGACTGTTGAAGAGTAACAAAAATCCACCAGAGACAAGTTATTAAGGAAAAAGTACATGGGGGTGTGGAGGCGGGAGTCCAGCAGGATCAACGTGATCATCCCCAGGTTCCCCACCAGAGTGATGAGGTAGACGACAGTGAACAGTATGAAGAGGGGAAGCTGCAGTTGTGGGGCGCTGGTCAGTCCCAGCAGGATGAACTCCCTCATCTCCGTGTTATTCTCCATGGGTGGTACATTAGGACCACCAGGTGCTGTGTAGCAAAGAGAGCTAAAAGAATACATTGATGAACAAAAGTCAGTCGAACAAAAATTGAAATGTATAAGCATAGTTTTATTATATAAATAAAACTATAAGCATAATTTTATTATAACAAAAATTTTCTTTCAATATTCTGGCATCTATGGTACGGAATGACAATGCAATTTAGTGGATAACTTATCTGTGCAGCAATAGACTTATGAAGAAGCAGTATCTACTTGTTAAATTTCTGAATGGATTAACTAAATTGCAGGAAAGAAATGGGAGCTATCCAAGGTCACATGCTTAGAAGAAGTCTTTCTCTAGTTTAAGATCTTTTTAGTCTAACTGCTTGCACTTATGAAGTTCTCACACATAAAGAACTGTGTACATATATGTGTATGTTCACTTAATCCTTTCATCAATCCCATTGGATTGATTAGTTATGCCTATGTATACATGAAGTAACTTAGTAGCAAAGAAGATGAATAAATTATTCATGATTACGCACATATTAAAGGACAGACAGATCCAAGATTTAAAACATCATAGTGGTTCCTAACTTATATGCTATTGGTGAATTTGAACTGATTTTTTTTAAAATTTAAATTAATGTTTAAGTGATATATAAATATGTAGAATTATTACATATTGATGGGATAACATGATGTTTTGATACATTTTGTAATTTTGATACATTGAATATATCTATCTCATCAGTTTTAAAGTGAATTTATTTTAATTTTATTAAGTTTACACTTAATCATTGTTTCTGTTGTAAGAAGCCTAATTATTGCATGGAAGAGAGATTCTCAAATTAATTCATGGTGAATGCAGTAGGGTAAATGCAGCATTAGAGATATGCACAGCCAGCAAAATTCTTTCTGAAGCTTGGTGTGGTGATGCATGCCTGTACTCCCAGCAGCTTGGGAAACTGAGGCAGGAGGATTGCCAGTTCAAAGCCAGCCTCAGCAACTTAGCGAGGACCTAAGCAACTCAGCAAGATCTTGTCTCAAAATAAAATATAAAAAGGGCTGGGGATGTGACTCAGTGGTTAAGCATCCCTGGGTTCAATCTTGAGCTACAAAAAAACCAATTAATTCTGAAGGAAAAATATAGTATCGTGGAAAATCCAGGGCTCTGAGAAAAGTGTATTTGCATCACATATCAGCTCTGTCCTCTATCCCTGGGAGACATTGGTTCTTCAAGTGATCCTCAAAACCTCTCTTATTTAGTATCTTCCTGGAGACCCACATTTTGGCTTATGTTAAAAGAGTCCTCCTTGGATTCATCCTCATCCACATTGCTGTCAGTCTAAGCTGGATAACAGATGTTGGGGGTTACAGGCTCACTGTTGGGGAGTCAACACTCTCACATTAGTTCTTGCGCAGGCATGATATTTAAATCTCTTTATTTGGAACTTCGAGAAGGATATCCATTCTTTTGTAACCACTATTTACTGCCTGCTTACTGGCTCCAAAACCCATCATTTTACATTTTGAGATTAAATTGTTTGCCAGTGACACAATTACACTTGTAATACACACAAAAATGTAAGCTAAGACTGTATCATATGCATATGTGTGTGTGTGTACATACACATTTCCTGTGATTATTAATGTGTTCCCTTTAGGCCCCACTCTATAATCTAGAAAAGCTTACCATCTCAAAATATTTAACTTAATCACATGTAAACAATCTCTTTTACCATGTAGGGCAACATACTTATATGTTTCAACAGTTGTAATGTAAATATTTCAATGGTCATTATTCAGGCTACAACAGTCTAATGAAATCAACATGTGGTAGGTAAATTATCTCAGCATTAAAGATTTGGGGGTGAGGGGTACACTTGGGATTGAACTCAGGGACACTCAACCACTAAGCCATATCCCAGCCCTATTTTGTATTTTATTTAGAGACAGGGTCTCATTGAGTCACTTAGTGTCTCACTATTCCTGAGGCTGGCTTTGAATTTATGATCCTCCTGTCTCAGCTTTCCGAGTCACTGGAATTACAGGTATGCATCACCATGTCCAGCCATGCTAAAGATTTTGAAGCTGAGACATTGTTACAGATCACAGAACCAATTTCTTTGCATATCTGCAAAGGAGATTCAGAAAGAAGTCTAAACCTTTCCCTGTTCACATACCTAAAATGAATTCATCTTCCAAAGCAGATCTACCAAGTTTAGTAACAGTTTAGACTTAAATGCTTATTTGAAATTTGTCTCATATAGATGATAATAGGCATATAAGTGATAAATAATAGATACAGTTCGATAGCAGTGAGAGAGGAGGTAGTGTTTATGAAGAATACTCTCACAAACATATGAATGTAACTTCATTTACGGTTAAGGAAAACAGAAGATTTAAGAAGTTATATGCTTCTCTAAAATTCCAAACCTAGTACAAGCTATTCAAGATATAAATCCATGTCTGGCTGATTGCTTTGGTGTGCCTTAAGTCTCTGCCTGCCAGATTTACTAAGTGCACAAGCAATGATAGGGTGAGATTTCACTTAAAATGAAAAGGAGTATGGATCTGGTAGTTTCATGATGAATTTTCTGGTGTTTAAGAATGTGCTACTTCAGTGTACTGATGAGTTATCCCTTCAATGATAAGGAAAATATATTTAAGCAGAATGAATTTACCACCTGCTCAAGAAGAACATCATCTATCCTAGGTTCTGCTCTTCCTGTTAAGGATGGTAGTGTGCCATTTTATAAATATCAATTGTATTATTTGTTGGGTAAAATATTCATTTTATTTGAATTCTCAGTTTATGTCAAGGTTTGAAATACAGTGTTCAGCTATATTTGAACTAAAACAACTCACATAATAGTTGTTCCATTATTTGCTTCAATTTACATTTTTCACTAAAAATGTTTATTGAACATAAGTGCTTAGCTTACCTTGCAGGTTGATAAGAAGGGAAAAGCAAGCTTGTGCATCTGAAATCAGAAACTCATCCCTGGAAGAATAAATAAATAATATTGAAGAAACTCTTCCTCTCTCATGTATTGGTCAAAAGGATCCAAATTCACAAATAGCATTATAAAGGCAGTACTAGGAAACCCATCTTTAAGTTTCATATCTACCATGGATTTGTTTACTCAGAAGAGTGAAATACCTTGTGCTGAGCTCAGTTTCCCTATTTGTGATTTAGAAATAATAAAATTACTCTCCCATGTACATCACAGAATTGTCTCTGTATAGCAAATGAGGATGGGGTGTATGGTCTTAGGAACCACCCTTTCCACATGAACCAATACAGTTTTAATCTTAAGGCCACTTTCCCTGCCTGTGGTTGCAGATTAACTATGAATACTCAGTTTGGGGAGAGACTGCTCTATAATAAGAAAATAGCATTTATTTCAATAAATTATGTCCATAGGCTGTGTTCAGAGTCTCGTCTCTTTAAAATAATGTCATGTGGGGTCACTGTGGGATCTCAGGGCGTGACAAAAGGGAACCAGGTGATCCTGGTACAGCTGTGGCTCTCTCAGGAGAACCTCCCTCTGAGGTCCACCACTTTTCAACCTACGTGTGGAGGGAAGAAGCCACTAAACTATGTGCAGGGACATGGTATCCTCTGTGGAATAGCACACACGTGGATTTGCATTACTGATTATTACTGGTTTTTTTTCTCCCACTTTTTATCATGGTGCCATTTGATTATACCAGGAGTGGACTTGTTGAAACCATGTACATTCATTGTGACTAATAACATTTAAAATATCCCAAACTTTATGTTATTTTCTATCACCATGACTTTTTAACTTTGTCTGCATCCTTTTTACTCTTTTAGGTGTTATAACTAAATATTAGACTACTTGAAATTTTAGGAGATTGATAAATAATATCCTCATTTTCCTTTTCTGAGTATACAATGACCAGGCAAATATAACCGAACTGTCAGGGAGATGAGGATTAAAATTCGCCCCAATCTTGATAAACCTATTCAAAAATTTTCTTCATATGTATTTTTGGCAAGTGAGCTTCTTCTTTATTTTTTAATACTGAAGACTGGATCCAGGGGTTATTGACCACTAAGCCCCAAACCCAGCCCTTTTTATTTTTTTTAATTTTGAGACAGGTTCTTGCTAAGTTGCTTAGGGCCTCACTAAGTTTCTGAGGCTGGCTTTGAACTGGTGATCCTTCTGCCTCAGCCTCCCGAGCTGCTAGAATTACAGATGGGTGCTACCGCATTGGGGAGGCAAGTAAGTTCTTTTCTGAGTTATCCTCCTGCATCCAAGACTATTGGTTCTCTATTCGTAGACACTTAGCAAATGGTCTCCTTGTACCTGCCAATGCACATTTTGAATAAAATACTAAGAGTCTGTAGCTCCTAAATTGAAGGCTTATTTTGATTCAAGAATGTGATCAGCCCATGTGTGGACCATCTCATTGCTCTGAAGGCAAGTGTCAATACATGTCAGAAGAAGTGGTGCTTACTTCCTCCTTTTTGACTTTCATACCTTTTATTTATTTTTTCTTATCTCATTTACCTGGTAAGAACTTCCAGCACTATCTTCTGTGTTGAATAGAATTGGTAAGAAAGGAATCTTTATCTGATCTTAGAAGAAAAAACTTTCAACTTTTCACCAGTGAGTATGATGTTACCTAATGGCTTTTTATATATGGGTTTTATTAGGTTGAGGTACAATTCTGTTAAGATTTTGATCATAAAGTATTTGAATTTTGTCAAATGCTTTTGCTGCATTTATTGAGATGAGGTGATCATGGAGTTTTTATCCTCTATTCTGTTCATATGACATATAATATCTATTAATTTGAGGGTGATTAATTATCTTGCATCTCTGGGATGAATGTCATTTGATCATGGTGAATGATCCTTTAATGAGATGATGAATTCAGTATGCTAGTACCTTGTTAAGAATTTTTGCCAGTGTTTTCATCATTTTCTATTCTTATGAAGTCCTTTCTGCCTTGGATGTCAGTGCAATTACAATAGCCTGATGTACACACACACACACACACACAAAAATAAAGAGTTAGTTGTAGTAAAGCAAATGAACCTATCTATCGTTCCACGTGACTATTTTATTCTTGTATGAAGAGACTGTCTAAAATCTACTCTTTTAGCAACAATTCCAAATACATTATTACAAACTATAGTCTTCATGTTGTACATTATATCACTAGAATTCTTCATTCCAATTATCTAAAAGTACATAGGTCCCTGTGGCTGTGAAACTCAGGTATCATCCACCTTACTTTTAGCCTGTGCCTCCAAAGGAATGCCACCACATTTCTTTTGGAAAGTGAACATAGGAAACACAGGACTGTGCCCTGAAACTTGGTGTTGGGATGGTAAAACACTGGGCAGGTCCTAATGGTCCCTATCACTAAGATCATATCCACAAAACTCCTGGACTGAACCCAATACAGGTGAAAAGCTGTGCACCGGTCTATTGAATTCTCGCTGCAGTCAGCATCAAACATGCTGGTTGCAGTAGTCTTAGTCCACAAGCCTACCTCTGCCTCTTGGTACTGACTCTATGCTCCACTGATCTCAATGGGCTGTGGGCTTTTAGTGTAAACCCATGATGTTGCAATAGTGGTCAGGAGACTGCCCACTCCATTTCTTATTTAAACCTATGCAGTACAACTGCATATGGAGAGAGCAATTGTTTTCTGGAGAGAAGAAAAGGGAGGTGGGGCCCAAGACTGAAATATATATATTTACTCATTCAATTTTCAGACAACTTCGCATGTCATTCAGCATCAAGAATTTTTGGAGAACCATGACCTCGTTTAGCACAAAATAAGTTGCTAAACCCAAACTTATAGCAACTAAGAACTGCAGACTCTGGTGGAAAATTCAAAAGTCCTCTTTTAAGGAAACTGAAGACAGAAGTGATTCAAGAAAATAGAGAAGTGATTCAATGTTCTAAAAGAGAAATTTAACAGAGAGATAAAGTGAAAATCCAAATGGAAACCTCTGAGCTGAAAAGTACCCTAAGCAAAATGAATATTGCAATAGAAGGTAACAATAACAGAATGTAGCAAACAGAAGAAAGGTTTAGTGGTCTTGAAAACAGACTGTGAAGATACATAGTCGAAACAAAGTGAAATAAAAGCACAAAGAGGAATGAAGAAAACTTATGGGAATATGGGAAAACATTAAAAGAACAAATATTCAGGTTATTGGTGTTCAAGAAGGGCTGGAGAAGGCCAAAGGGGGTAAATAGCTCATTGAAAAAAAATTATAACAAAAGTTTCACAAACCTTAGAGAATTAAACAAATATCCTGTCACCAGAAGTTCAATGATCACCAATAGATTTATCCCAACCAAGTCTACTTCCAAATATAATATAATTAAGCCCTCAAAGTTTAAAGATAGTGTTCTCAAAGCAGCAAGGAAAAAACGAACATATAATACATAAATTTGTTCCATTTTGTTTGGCAGCAAGCTTCTCAGGAGAAAACTTACAGACCAGGAGAGAATAACATGGGATTTTCATGCACTGAAGAAAAAATCCTGCTAGCTGGAAATACTTTGTATCTCTATGGAGAGATACAAAATTGGCCAAATTATGCTACATACATATATGAATATACCACAATAAAGTAAAGCACTGATTAGAAAAACAATAAATAAAGAGAAGGAAGACCAGTAGAAGAAGGTCAAGAGGGGGAGGGACAAGGAGAGGGAAAGAGGAAGCACTGGGTACTGAAGTGGAACAAATTATACTCCATGCAATTATGATTTTATCCAAATGAAACCCATTACTATGTGTAACTATAATGCACCAAAAAAAAAACATAAAAGTGGAGTGATAAAGACATTTCCAGACAAACAAGAGCTTTGATAATCTATAACCAAGATCTGTTCCACAAAAAACTGCTTAAAGAAATTCTTCAAGCTAAAAGAAAGGGATGTTAATAAGTAAGAAGAAATTATTAGATGGTCTAAAACTTACTAGGAACATATCATAATGATCCCCACTAATATGTGTAATTAGAATGCATCAATAAAACATGTAAAAAGAAATTTATTTCTACAAAAGAAAAACTCACTAGAAAGATTCAGAATGGTCTAATAGTTTAAACACCATATATAAACATGCATATCTTAAGAATGAAGTTTAAAGAACAAAATTAAAAATAATAAAACCCCATGATTATATTTATAGAAGACAACATAGGAAGAGGTAGAACAGGGCGTCAAAAATTCAAAATGTGAGTAATGGAGCACAAATGTGAAGCTTTTATTTTATTTTATTTAAAAAAAAATAAATTTATTTATTTTTTAAAATATATTTTTAGTTGGACACATTACCTTTATTTTTTTTTGGATCTTTTTTTTTTTTAATTTTTTATTGTGGGTTGTTCAAAACATTACAAATTTCTTGACATATCATATTCCACACTTTGATTCAAGTGGGTTATGAACTCCCACCTTCACCCCATACACAGATTGCAGATTCACATCAGTTACACATCCATTGATTTACAAATTGCCATACTAGTGTCTGTTGTGTTCCGCTGCCTTTCCCATCATCCACCCTCCCCCCTCCCCACCTCTCCCCTCCCCTCCCCTCCTCTCTCTCTACCCCCTCCACTGTATAACCCTGAGGGTCTCCTTCCATTACCGTGCAATTTCCCTTCTCTCTCCCTTTCCCTCCCACCTCTCATCCCTGTTAAATGTTAATCTTCTTCTCCTGTTCTTCGTCCCTACTCTGTTCTTAGTTACTTTCCTTATATCAAAGAAGACATTTAGCATTTGTTTTTTAGGGATTGGCTAGCTTCACTTAGCATAATCTGCTCTAATGCCATCCATTTCCCTGTAAATTCTATGATTTTGTCATTTTTTAATGCAGAGTAATACTCCATTGTGTATAAATGCCACATTTTTTTTATCCATTCGTCTATTGAAGGGCATCTAGGTTGGTTCTACAGTCTTGCTATTGTGAACTGTGCTGCTATGAACATCGATGTAGCAGTGTCCCTGTAGCATGCTCTTTTTAGGTCTTTAGGGAATAGACCGAGAAGGGGAATAGCTGGGTCAAATGGTGGCTCCATTCCCAGCTTTCCAAGAAATCTCCATACTGCTTTCCAAATTGGCTGCACCAATCTGCAGTCCCACCAGCAATGTACAAGTGTACCCTTTTCCCCACATCCTCGCCAGCACTTGTTGTTGTTTGACTTCCTAATGGCTGCCAATCTTACTGGAGTGAGATGGTATCTTAGGGTGGTTTTGATTTGCATTTCTCTGACAGCTAGAGATGTTGAGCATTTTTTCATGTACTTGTTGATTGACTGTATGTCCTCCTCTGAGAAGTGTCTGTTCAGGTCCTTGGCCCATTTGTTGATTGGGTTGTTTGTTCTCTTATTGTCTAATTTTTGGAGTTCTTTGTATACTCTGGATATTAGGGCTCTATCTGAAGTGTGAGGAGTAAAGATTTGTTCCCAGGATGTAGGCTCCCTATTTACCTCCCTTATTGTTTCTTTTGCTGAGAAAAAACTTTTTAGTTTGAGTAAGTCCCATTTGTTGATTCTAGTTATTAACTTTTGTGCTATGGGTGTCCTATTGAGGAATTTGGAGCCCGACCCCACAGTATGTAGATCGTAGCCAACTTTTTCTTCTATCAGACGGCGTGTCTCTGATTTGATATCAAGCTCCTTGATCCATTTTGAATTAACTTTTGTGCATGGCGAGAGAAAGGGATTCAGTTTCATTTTGTTGCATATGGATTTCCAGTTTTCCCAGCACCATTTGTTGAAGATGCTATCCTTCCTCCATTGCATGCTTTTAGCCCCTTTATCAAATATAAGATAGTTGTAGGTTTGTGGATTTGTTTCTGTGTCCTCTATTCTGTACCATTGGTCCACCCGCCTGTTTTGGTACCAGTACCATGCTGTTTTTTTTACTATTGCTCTGTAGTATAGTTTGAAGTCTGGTATCGCTATACCGCCTGATTCACACTTCTTGCTTAGCATTGTTTTTGCTATTCTGGGTCTTTTATTTTTCCATATGAATTTCATGATTGCTTTCTCTATTTCTACAAGAAATGCCGTTGGGATTTTGATTGGCATTGCATTAAACCTATAGAGAACTTTTGGTAATATCGCCATTTTGATGATGTTAGTTCTGCCTATCCATGAACAGGGTATATTTTTCCATCTTCTAAGATCTTCTTCTATTTCTCTCTTTAGGGTTCTGTAGTTTTCATTGTATAAGTCTTTCACCTCTTTTGTTAGGTTGATTCCCAAGTATTTTATTTTTTTTGAAGATATTTTGAATGGAGTGGTTGTCCTCATTTCCATTTCAGAGGATTTGTCGCTGATATACAGGAATGCCTTTGATTTATGCGTGTTGATTTTAAATCCTGCCACTTTGCTGAATTCATTTATTAGCTCCAATAGTTTCTTTGTAGAGCCTTTTGGGTCTGCTAGATATAGAATCATATCATCTGCAAATAGTGATAATTTAATTTCTTCTTTTCCTATTTTTATGCCTTTAATTTCTTTCGTCTAATTGCTCTGGCCAGTGTTTCGAGAACTATGTTGAAGAGAAGTGGAGAGAGAGGGCATCCCTGTCTTGTTCCAGATTTTAGAGGGAATGCCTTCAGTTTTTCTCCATTCAGAATGATGCTAGCCTGAGGCTTAGCATAGATATCTTTTACAATATTGAGGTATGTTCCTGTTATCCCTAGTTTTTCTAGAGTTTTGAACATAAAGGGATGCTGTACTTTGTCGAATGCTTTTTCCGCATCTATCGAGATGATCATATGGTTCTTATTTTTAAGTCTATTGATGTGGTGAATAACATTTATTGATTTCCGTATATTGAACCAGCCTTGCATCCCAGGGATGAATCCTACTTGATCATGGTGTACAATTTTTTTTATATGTTTTTGTATCCGATTCGCCAGAATTTTATTGAGGATTTTTGCATCTAGGTTCATTAGAGATATTGGTCTGTAGTTTTCTTTCTTTGAAGTGTCTTTGTCTGGTTTAGGTATCAGGGTGATGTTGGCCTCATAGAATGAATTTGGAAGTTCTCCCTCCTTTTCTATTTCCTGAAGTAGCTTGAAAAGTATTGGTATTAGTTCTTCTTTAAAGGTTTTGTAAAATTCTGCTGTATATCCATCCGGACCTGGGCTTTTCTTAGTTGGTAGTCTTTTTATGGTTTCTTCTATTTCCTCAATTGATATTGGTCTGTTTAGGTTTTCTATATCCTCCTGACTCAATCTGGGCAGATCATATGACTTAGGAAATTTATCTATGCCTTCACTATCTTCTAATTTATTGGAGTATAAGGATTCAAAATAGTTTTTGATTATCTTCTGTATTTCTGAAGTGTCTGTTGTGATATTGCCTTTTTCATCCCGTATGCTAGTAATTTGAGTTCTCTCTCTTCTTCTCTTCGCTAGCATCGCTAAGGGTCTGTTGATTTTGTTTATTTTTTCAAAGAACCAACTTTTAGTTTTGTCAATTTTTTCAATTGTTTCTTTTGTTTCGATTTCATTAATTTCAGCTCTGATTTTAATTATTTCTTGCCTTCTACTTCTTTTGCTGTTGTTTTGCTCTTCTTTTTCAAGGATTTTGAGATGAAGTATGAGATCATTTATTTGTTGGTTTTTTCTTTTTTTAAGGAATGAACTCCAAGCAATGAATTTTCCTCTTAGAACTGCTTTCAATGTGTCCCATAGATTCCGATATGTTGTGTCTGTGTTTTCATTTATCTCTAAGAATTTTTTAATTTCCTCCTTGATGTCTTCTATAACCCATTGATCATTCAGTAACCTATTGTTCATTCTCCAATTGATGTATGCTTTTTCCTTCCTTCTTTTATCGTTGATTTTCAGTTTCATTCCATTATGATCAGATAAGATGCATGGTATTATCTCTACTCCTTTATATTGTCTAAGAGTTGCCCTGTGACATAATATATGATCTATTTTTGAGAAGGATCCATGTGCTGCTGAGAAAAAAGTGTAACTGCTTGATGTTGGGTGGTATACTCTATATATGGCAATTAGGTCTAGGTTATTAATAGTGTTATTGAGTTCTATAGTTTCCTTATTCAACTTTTGTTTGAAAGATATGTCCAGTGGCGAGAGAGGTGTGTTGAAGTCTCCCATGATTATGGTGTGGTGGTCTATTAGACTCTTGAACTTGAGAAGAGTTTGTTTGACGAACATAGCTGCACCATTGTTTGGGGCATAAATATTTATGATTGTTATGTCTTGTTGGTGTATGTTTCCCTTAAGCAGTATGTAGTGTCCCTCTTTATCTCTTTTGATTAACTTTGGCTTGAAATCTATTTTATTTGATATGAGTATGGACACGCCTGCTTGTTTCCGAAGTCCATATGAGTGATATGATTTTTCCCAACCTTTCACCTTCAGCCTATGTATGTCTTTTCCTATCAAATGCGTCTCCTGTAGGCAGCATATTGTTGGGTCTTGTTTTGTGATCCATTCTACTAGCCTGTGTCTCTTAATTGGTGAGTTTAAGCCATTAACATTTAGGGTTATTATTGAGATATGGGTTGTTCTTCCAGCCATATTTGTTTATTTCTGTTACTAAACATTGTTTGTTTTCCTCTTTGATTATTCCCCCCCCCTTTACTGTCCTACCTCCCACTGTTGGTTTTCATTGTTATTTTCCATTTCCTCTTCCTGTAATGCTTTGGCGAGGATGTTTTGAAGAGATGGTTTTCTAGCTGCGAATTCTTTAAACTTTTGTTTATCGTGGAAGGTTTTAATTTCATTCTCCATCCTGAAGCTTAATTTCACTGGATACACAATTCTTGGTTGGAACCCATTTACTTTCAGTGTTTTAAATATGTTATTCCAGGATCTTCTAGCTTTCAGAGTCTGTGTTGAAAGATCAGCTGTTATCCTGATTGGCTTACCCCTAAATGTAATCTGCTTCCTTTGTCTTGTAGCTTTTAAAATTCTCTCCTTATTCTGTATGTTGGGCATCTTCATTATAATGTGTCTAGGTGTGGATCTCTTATGATTTTGCACATTCGGCGTCCTGTAGGCTTCTAGGATTTGGGATTCTGTCTCATTCTTCAAGTCTGGGAAGTTTTCTTGTATTATTTCATTGAATAGACTGCTCATTCCTTTGGTTTGGAGCTCTGTACCTTCCTGTATCCCAATGACTCTTAAGTTTGGTCTCTTAATGTTATCCCATATTTCTTGGATGTTCTGCTCATGGTTTCTTAACAGTCTTGCTGAGCTGTCTATGTTCTTTTCCAGTTGAAATACTTTGTCTTCATTGTCTGATGTTCTATCTTCTAAGTGTTCTACTCTGCTGGTAGTATTCTCCATTGAGTTTTTAAGTTGGTTTATTGCTTCCTGCATTTCTAGGATTTCTGATTGCTTGTTTTTTATAACCTCTATCTCCCTGTATAGTTGATCCTTTGCTTCCTGGATTTGTTTGCGTAATTCGTTGTCGAAGTGATCTTTCATTGTCTGATTTTGCTGTTTAATGTCTTCCTTGATACTCCAGATCATCTGAAGCATGTATATCCTGAATTCTTTATCTGACATTCCATCTGCTGCAGCTGTTACCTCTTCTAAAGTTGCGTTGAACTGCATTGCTTGTGGTCCTTTCTTTCCTTGTCTTTTCATACTGCTTGCGTATCTTTCCTGCAGGTGCGGGCGGCGGCTCCGCTCTCTCCTTATTCCAATTGGGGTGTCGTGGCTACCACGCTGGCAGGCCACCGGGCCTGATCCGCCGGTCGGTTGCAGGTTTGCCTACCCTGCAGGCGCGGGCGGCAGCTCTACTCTGCCCCTACTCCCAATGGGGTGACGTGTCTGTCGTACCAGCAGGCCACTGGGCCTGTCCCGCTGGTCGGTTGCAGATCTGCCCACCTTTCGGGCACGGGTGGAGGCTCTGCTCTGCCCCTACTCCAATTGGGGTGTCGTGACTACCCTGCCTGCAGGACACTGGGCCTGTTCCTGGCAAGGGAGGCGACTCTGCTCTGTCACTACTCCAATTAGGGTGGTGTTTGTACCACGCCGGCAGGCTCCTGGGCCTGATCCGCCGGTCTGTTGTAGGTCTGCCTACCTTGAAGGCGCGGGCGGCGGATCTGCCCTGCCCCTCCTACCACGCCTGCGGACCCCTAGGCCTGATCTGCAGGTTGATCACTGGTCTGCTCACCCTGCGGGCACGGGTGGCGGTTCTGCTCCGCCCCCACTCCAATTGGGGTCACGTGACCACCACACCGGCAGGGCCTGATCCGGGCGTGGGAGAAGGATCTGCTCTGCCCCTACTTGAGTTGGGGTGACGTGTGTACCACACTGGCAGGCCACTGGGCCTGACCCGCCAGGCTGTCACAGGTCTGTTTACCTTGCAAGCGCGAAGGGCGGCTCTGCCCTGCCCCTCCTACCACGCCCATGTACCACTGGGTCGTGGGTCTGCCCACCTGGCGGGTGTGGGTGGCGGCTCCGCTCCGCCCCCTCTCCAATTGGGGTCACGCGGTCACCACGCTGGCGAGCCGCTGGGCCTGCTCCGGGGGCTGGCGGCGGCCCGGCTCCTTCCCTCTGGCTCGAGGACAAATTGAGGAGACTCGGGTGACTGAGCCTCACCCCCCTTACCAGGAGACCAACTGCTTATGTCACCGCTGGTATTGATGAAGATCTCTCCTCCGCCGCTTTTTGCTGACATCAGATCTCTGCCATGTTGGTATCCTATGCGAATGGCAGCATTTCGTTCCCCTTGCCGGGCAACCCAAGCAACGGGTGAGTCCTGACCGGCCCTCAGCAGGACCCGGACCGAGACGCAGTTTCCGCGGGCTCCTAGCCCCAGTCCAGGGAAGTTCCGGGAGCCGGAACTCGGCCGCTCCGTGCTCGGTGTAAGCTCCTATAAGTGTAAGCTCCAAGAAGCAGTCCCCGCGGGCTCAGTTCCGGGAGCCAGAATTCGGCTGCTTAGTGCTTGGTGTATGCTCTGATAGTAGCAGGGTCCAAGAAGCAGCCTCCGCAGGCTCCGCAGCCCTGAGCCCGGGCGGTTCCGGGACGGTTCCGGGAGCCGGAACTCGGCCGCCCCGCGCTCCGTGTTCACTCCGATAAGATCAGATTTTAAGAAGCCCCCAGGCGCTGAACCCTAGCAATCTGTCTGCAAGCCGCAGGTGAATTGCAGCCTGAAATTACCTGTTCTATGGCTGAATGAGCTGCGGTCAGTCCAAAACAGGGAAGGTGACGTCAGTTTACCAACATGGTGGCTGCTGGCCTCCTCTGTGGTCTGACCGGTGTGGAGAACCGAGATGGACCGCTTCCTTCCCCCGTCTCGAACCCAGAATTCAGCCCTGAGTGCGGTGCTTGCACGGCTGGCAGAAACTGCAGCACTGTAACCCTGCGTCTCTATCCCAGCGCGCGCTGCAGACTCTAGCCGCGGGGCGGTTTGCTGAATAAGCAGTTTTACCCTCCGTGCGACAAACCTCTCGCGTTTGAGTCCCCGTAGCCGATCCTCGTGCGATGGAAATCCTTCCTCCAGGTTCCGGTTCACCCCACTATTGCTGGAAATTCCTAACAAGATATCCTTTAGCCGTCCTGACTTGTCATACTCCCACACAGTGAAGCAGCACACGGGGGCAATGCACTCCCCTCGCCACCATCTTCCTCTCTCCGGGCTTACTTTTCAGTTCACCTTTATTTTATTTATCTATTTTTACGTGGTGCTGAGGACTGAACCCAGCACCTTGCACATGTCAGGCAAGTGCTCTACTGCTGAGCTACAAACCTCATTAATAAAAGCTTTTATTAGTAATTTTAATTTTTTTCTTCTTTTTATGTCTAATGCTAAACTTCTATTATTTCAAAATACTTTGTGTATCAAAAAATATTTAATGTAAGCCTCATGGTGGGAAAATCTATGATAGACACATCAAAAATAAAAAGCCAGCAATCCAAATATCCTTAGAGAAAATTACTGAATCACAAAGAAAAATTATAATCACAGTGAAAAATCACCTCAGCCAGGTTCAAATAGTTACTTTCAAAAAACATTAAGGATAACAAATACTGCTGGGGCTGTGGAGAGAAAGCAACCCTTGCACACAACTTATGAAACATAAATTAGCACTGCCATCGTAGAAAACAGTATGGAAGTGTTATGCTCGAATTCGGAACCCCCAAAAGAGCACCAGAGACTAAGATCGATGTAAGCAACAAAGAAGTGTTTATTGTGAGCTAGCTCAGTCCTCCACACACACACACACACACAGCAACTGATGACGCTGAGAGGCCCCAAACCCAGGGTTTGCAGCAGTTTTATACACTCTTTGGGGAAGGCAGGGACCCCACATACATCATAGCATCTCTTAGCAAATCATCACACACCGCGGGAAAATCAAATAACAACTCTAAAACATAATTAGCACATTCACTGGCGGGAACAAGTTGGGTAGGGGTGATTGGTTACTACAAGAGGGGGATTCATTTGAACTGATTGGTTTATGCCATGAGGGGAGTACTTGCTGAACTACATGGTTTCCCAACATGTTATCAACCACCATAAACTACTGGGAGGGTCATCTGGCATCCCAGGTATTTTCCTGTCTCATGCTGATTGGTGGCTGCTAGGGGGTTGCTATGGGTCCCCACCTAGCCTGACTGAGTCAGGGACACCTGGCACAGCAGATCTCTCCTGTTATTTGTAGATAAGCAACTCAGCAGGGTGGGAATGTGCCTAGGAGTGCTCTGTGGGTCTTTCCAAGGACAAGGGTCATGCCCCCTTCCTTGGATAGGGTTTGCTCTGAGGTAGAGGCTGGTTTTTCAGAAGTTTCTCAAAAAATTTTAAAATAGAACTGTCCTATGATTCAACAATCTCACTTTCATGTGTGTGTACAAATGAAATACAATCCAAATGTTAAAGAGTCCTCTTCTCTCTTTTGTTTATTGCAGTACAACTCACCACAACCAAGGAATGAAAATTACTTAATGTCCATCCACTGATGACTGGATAAAGTAAATGGATACATACACAATAAACTTCTATTTTTCTATAGGAAAGAATGACATCCTGTGATTAGTAATAACACCATTGGAAATGGAGATCATGATATTAAGTGAAACAAATCACACAGAAAGAAGTTACAATGATGTCACTCATAGGTGGAATTTAAAAACAAATCTCATAGAAATTGATGGTAGTATTGTGTTTATCAGAGGCTGTGGAGAGTAGAGAGAGAGGGGTACTATGTAATAATTAGGAGAAATAAATTCTGGTGCTCAACTGTGTAGTAGGATTAGTCTGGATTATGACCAAGTGATGTGTATATATTTTTAACAGTTACAAGACAGATTTGAGTTTTTCCCATAAAGAAATGATAAACGTTTGAGAAGGTAGATACGTTTACCATAATTTGAATATTACACAAAAATACACATGTATCAAAACATCACAGGGTACCCCACTATTATGTAGGACTCCAGAGAGTCCTGCACACATCCACCTCTTGACTTTGGACTGGCAGTAGGGTGACATCAGACTTTCAAGTCCTCACTGCCATGGCAACACTGGGTTATCTTGGCCCATGCTGACTAGTTCTAATTGCATTCTTAATCATACATTCTTACAGATTTTATCGTTAGGGAAACTATCCTTACCTTCCAGAATCTGATCTATGAAAGTGTCACAAAATTTTCTCCCTTCAAAGCAACTTGGGTTTCTCATCAATGTTATTTCCTGCCTGTTATTTCCTTGCAGATAACAGGTAGTTTGGTGAGGAATGTGGCATATCCTGTCCACTTATGCCAGGCAGGGACTGTAGGCAATTTGCTTTTAGGCAAAGATAGCACTTGGGGGTCAGCACTGTAGTACCATTTTATAGAATTATTCTCTCAACCTTGTGTTCCCACCATCTTCAAGTTTATTGTCATAATCAGGAGCAGAAATCAGATCACAAAGATTGAGAAAACTTGCAGTTTGGCTGGAAAATTGTGAGGAAACCTGGGAGGAAGGAATGTGTGGTTGGTTGTTAAAGACTTTACATCCACTAAGGAAACACTGAAGACTTTGCCAAGAGACAGTAGAAAAGATGCCTTGAGGGTACTTCAGGAATTAGCATCTCAGGCTAAAAGGCATAAAAGTAAAAATTCCTTTGAGAAGAGACACCAGTGGGACACCCTGCCTGCACAGAGGGGTGAAGGGAGTTGTTTCACTATGCCCAGCCACCGAGGCACTCAGAGGCTGATGCAGCCATGATCCTTGGAGCTTGACTACTGCTCCAGATGAAGACAGAACTTGGCATGTGTAAGGATGGCTTTAGGCCTTAGCCTAAGCAACTCCATTTTAAAATAAACCTGCAGTCTCATCAGGCAAACCCACAGAGCCCTCCAGTATGTCATCAGGCATAGCCTGATAAAAGCAAGTCACTTTCCACAAACCTGGTAAGAGTCAGGGTAAAGTCACAGGTCATTTGTCATAACCCTGATAAGAGTCAGAAGTGTGATATTGGGATAGAAATCATCAAAGCACATGTCCTGACTCTAAGACGTAAGATGTCACTAAGAAACCTGGTAACAGCCAATAGGGACCCAGGGGAAGAGCAAAAGCTCCCCAAATTTAGTATAAATGATGGAGCAAATGAACAGACATTCAGCCAGCTGACACTGATGCACACACGTCGGAGAGCCTGACGAGGACCTGGACTGACATCCCAACTCTTCTCATCATCTGCCTGATCCTCTGCCTTGTCCTCACCACTCTCAAACTCTACAGCAGCCTCTTGACCCTGGTGAGGACAGCGATGTCTCCTTATGACCATTCCTCAGCCAGCTGTCAACTCCACCCCAGGAGAAGCCTCTATTGGTTCTTGATCTGATCGCTATGGTCTGAGTGAGTGTGCATCTGCTGGACTTAAGATCTAAGACTCGAGATTCTAGATCTGGCACTTAAGCTTGGCACGCAGAGGGAATGTCTGTAAAAGGTCTGTCATGATTGAGTGTGTTTGCAGGGCTTAGAGTTAACTTAGAATTGATTATATCTATCACAGTGCCCAGCATTAAGGATTGTCATTTCCTTGATTAGGAACCTATAGAGTGAAATTGTTTGAGTGATTTTGAGTGAATAAAGCATTGGAAAGGGCACTAGGGCATGAGCATTCGTTATCTCTCCCCTCAACAGCAGATGTCGCACTTTTGCCTGTGGCGACAGAGTGGTACTGGTTCTGCAAGACTGAAGGATGCTGGAGTTAGGGGGTCATGGAGGTTTCCACCAAGGTTTCAAAGGGAAAGCCTTGAAGGCCAGGCAAAATGCTGCAGCATCAGAGTCCCTGCAGGCTGCCCCTGAAAGTGCAATGTGATAGGGAGCCTACATCATGGGAACAAATCTTTACTCCTCACACTTCAGATAGAGCCCTAATATCCAGAGTATACAAAGAACTCAAAAAATTAGACAATAAGATAACAAATAACCCAATCAACAAATGGGCCAAGGACCTGAACAGACACTTCTCAGAGGAGGACATACAATCAGTCAACAAGTACATGAAAAATGCTCACCATCTCTAGCTGTCAGAGAAATGCAAATCAAAACCACCCTAAGATACCATCTCACTCCAGTAAGATTGGCAGCCATTATGAAGTCAAACAACAAGTGCTGGCGAGGATGTGGGGAAAAGGGTACACTTGTACATTGCTGGTGGGACTGCAAATTGGTGCAGCCAATTTGGAAAGCAGTATGGAGATTTCTTGGAAAGCTGGGAATGGAACCACCATTTGACCCAGCTATTCCCCTTCTCGGTCTATTCCCTAAAGACCTCAAAAGAGCATGCTACAGGGACACTGCTACATCGATGTTCATAGCAGCACAATTCACAATAGCAAGACTGTGGAACCCACCTAGATGCCCTTCAATAGATGAATGGATAAAAAAATGTGGCATTTATACACAATGGAGTATTACTCTGCATTAAAAAATGACAAAATCATAGAATTTGCAGGGAAATGGATGGCATTAGAGCAGATTATGCTAAGTGAAGCTAGCCAATCCCTAAAAAACAAATGCCAAATGTCTTCTTTGATATAAGGAAAGTAACTAAGAACAGAGTAGGGACGAAGACCATGAGAAGAAGATTAACATTAAACTGGGATGAGAGGTGGGAGGGAAAGGGAGAGAGAAGGGAAATTTCATGGAAATAGAAGGAGACCCTCATGGTTATACAAAATTTCATACAAGAGGAAGTGAGGGGAAAGGGGAAAATAATACAAGGGGGAGAAATGATTGACAGTAGAGGGGGTAGAGAGAGAAGAGGGGAGGGGAGGGGAGGGGAGATAGTAGAGGATAGGAAAGGCAGCAGAATACAACAGACACTAGTATGGCAATATGTAAATCAATGGATGTGTAACTGATGTGATTCTGCAATTTGTATACGGGGTAAAAATGGGAGTTCATAACCCACTTGAATCAAAGTGTGAAATATGATATATCAAGAACTATGTAATGTTTTGAACAACCAACAATAAAAAATAAATAAATAAATAAATGTTAGGTGTCCCCCAAAAGCTCATGTGTGAGACAATGCAAGAAAGTTTAGAGGTGAAATGATTGGGTTATGAGAGCCTTAACCTAATCAGTGAATTAATCTCCTAATAGGTATTAACTGAGTGTTAATTAAAGGCAAAAAGGAATGGCTTGTGAAGAGGATCTTTGGAAGATGGTATGCTTTAGGGATAGATATTTTGTCCTTGGAGAGAGGAACATTCTCTGCTTCCTGGTGAGATGTTACCAGTTGCTTTTCTCTGCCACACACTTCTGCCATGGTGTTCTGCTTCCCCTTGAGCTCCAAAGAATGGAGTCAGCCATCTATGGACTAACACCTCTGAAATGCTGAACCCCAAATAAACTTTTCTTCCTCTAATTGTCAGGTCTTTTAGTCACAGCCGTGAAAAAGCTGACTTAAACAATCTGTTTGACAAATTAATTTCTCCTGTAAAAATTTAAAAATAGAAAGCCTCAAATATAAACAAGAAGATAGGAAAATAAACCAACAGACAATATTCTAAATAACCGGAATAAAATTACCAAAATTATGGGAATAGGTCTTTAATATCAACAACAACTTTGAATGTAAACAAACTGAATTCCCCAATTAAAAGATGGTGTAATGTGATAGATATCATTATCCAAAGTACATGTATGAAGACATGAATTGGTGTCAACATACTTTGTATACAACCAGAGATATGAAAAATTGTGCTGTATATATATAATAAGAATGGTAATGCAAAAAAAGAGATGCAACCTTGATAAATTAATAAAAAAATGTGCCTCAACAACATACTGCCTACAGGAAGCTCATTTTATCGATAAAGATGCACACAGATTGATTGTGAAGAGATTACAAAAGATGTTCCATGAAAATGGAAACCAAAAGTGAGAAGTGGTTATTATTTACATCAGATAAAATAGACTTTAAGTAATAAACAATAAACAGACAAGGTCACTAAATAATGATCAAAGGGTCACTGCAAGAAAATGTTATAAATATTGTAGATTTATATTCAGCTAATTTTGGAGTATCTAATTTCATTTAGCAAATATTATTAAATATAAAGGGAGAGATAAGCAATAATACAATACTAGTAAGGGGCTTTAACACTACACTTTCATCAACAGAATGATCATTCAGACAAAAAAAGATCAACAAAGTAACAAAGAAACACCAGTGTTAACCTGAACTAGACTTATATGAAGCCACAAAAATTGAAACAAATGGGAATGGAAACACAGTACAGACAAACTTATGGGATATAGCAAAAATACTTTTATAAGTGTATGGTAGTAAGCACCTACATTACAATGTAACTTATACAACATTATACTTAGAAAACCTAATGCTATATCTAGAGGAACTAGAAAATCAAGCAAACAAACTCAAACTTACTGGAAGGAAATAAAGACAAACAATAGCAAAACCAACAACAAAGGCACAAACAAAAAAAATCAATGAAATAAAGAGGCATTTTTCAAAGTTAAACAAAGTTGACAAAACTTTAATTAGGTTAACCCAGTAGAAAAGAGAACATTACAACTGACATTGAATGAATGTCATCTGAGTGTATTCCATCTGAATGAAATCCAAAATAAAAAAGAGAACATTACAACTGACATTACAGAAATATAAAACATGATTATTGATATTATGCCAATAAATTGGAAATTCTAGTAGAAATGGATCAATTCATGGATACCTATAACTAGGAAAGACATAGAAAACCTAAACAGTTCAAGAATCAGTCATGAGATTAAATCTTTAATAAAATGCTTACCCAAAATGAAAAGCACAGGACTGGATGACTTTGATGATAGTTTCTATTAGACTTTTCAAGAAGAAATAACATCAATTCTCAAACTATTCCAAATATTGAAAAAGAGGAAACTTTCATTCAATGAAGCCAGCCTTATCCTGTTGCCCAAACCAGATGTTAACATCACAACAACCAAAAAGAAAACTATAGACCAGTATGCCTAATGAACAATGATAAAAAAAATTCTCAAATACTAGCAAATCCAATGGCAAAAGAATTGTTCAGTCTGAACAAAGGGGATTTATCCCAGGAATACAATGGTGGGTCAAGAGATGTAAATAAGAAATGTGACACATCGTGTCAACAGAGTGAGAGTAAAACATCATGTCATCATCTCACTAGATGCAGAAAAAACATTTGATAAAATTCAGTATCATTTGTGATAAAAATTCTATAGTTGGGAATAGAAGGAACATACATGAACATAATAAAGGCTTTAACACATCATACTAAATGGGGAAAAGCTGCAAGTATTTTTCTCTAAATCTGGAAAAAGACAAAGGATGTCCACATTCACCACTCTTACTCAACATAGTTCTAGAAGTCATAGAGAAATTAGGCAAGAGAAAAAATGTAAGGCATGCATTTACGAACAGAGGAAGTAAAATTATTCCTGAAGATGTCATGATTCTATGTATGTAGAAAAACTTGAAGGGTCCATCAAAACACTATTAGAATTGATAAATTATGTAGTGAAGTAACAGGATACATAATAGCAGGCTTCATTGTGACTTATTCATGTATGCACATAATTTGCTTCATTCATTCCACAGTACTTCCTTTACCTCTCCCTTCCTCCTTCTCCCCATCCCCTTCCTCTACTCAACTACTCCCCATTTTACATATACATTTCATTACATTTCTCTTTTTGGCATCTAAAATTTTTGTATTTGTACTGTTTTTAAATAGTGTTTACAATAATGTGACCCAACAGGAAAAGATATCAAATGAATTTCTCAAAAATTAGTGTGATTCTTTGGACTCTTATTGGCCAATTTTCAGCCATTTGATATTTGAAAATTTATTTTCTCTGTTATCTCTATTCCTCTTTCTGGATTTCATAAAATGATATGTTGAAATTGTTCAATTTGCTCTACCTCAAAATTACTTTCCATTTTCTTTTGTTGTGCTCTCTAAGCTGCATTTTCAATATTTTAAAATTCTAACCTCTATATTCAAATTCTAATTATGAATTTAATTTTGATTCATCTAATATTCATTCTATTCACTTAAAGGACTTTGTAAATTGTTATTATATCTTTTATTTCCAAGTTTTCTCAATGGTTTCCTTTTCACATTTTGTGTTACTTATTATTAAATATTTTTCTTCCATTTATGTCTGCCTTTTAATTAACACATAATAACTGTACATACCTATGGGGTATAGATTCTGTTTTAACATGTTACATTATGCAATTACCAAATCAGGATGTTTAGCATATTCATCATCTTAAACATTAATCATTTCTTTGCAGTGAGAAAATTCACAGTCTTCTCTTTTAGGTATTTTGAAATACATGACTATAAATCACCATTCTATGTGACATAGTTCCCCTATCTAAATGTCACTTTGGGCTCACTAACCAACATTTCCCTGTATCTCTCTTCCTCTACTCTTTCAGTTTCTGGTAAATACAATTCTACTCTGCTCTGAGATCTGTTTTTATTATTTTTTAAAATATTTCATAGATGGGGGCCGGGGTTGTGGCTCAGTGGTAGAGCACTTGCCTAGCATGCATGAGGCACTGGGTTCAATCCCGGAAACCACATAAAAATAAACAAATAAAATAAAGGTATTGTGTGCATCTACTATATATACTCTTTTAGCAATAATTCCAAATGCATTATTACAAGCTATAGTCTTCATGTTGTTCATTATAACATGTGTATACATATGAAATACATAGTCATGTATGTATTTCAAAATACCTAAAAGAGAAGAATTATATATATATATATATATATATATATATATATATATTAGATTCCATCATATAGTACCTGGTATCTTTCACTTAATATTTTGTCCTCAAGTTTCCCTCATGGTGCTTAAAATGACAGGACCTCAGTTTTTTGATTGCTGAATAGTATTCTAGTGTGTACATCCAGTCATGCTCCACACAATAACATTTCAGTAGATGACAGATTGAACAGATGATGGTGGCCCAGTAAGGTTATAATGGATCTGGAAAGTGCTTATTGTGTGGTGATATAGCTTTTATAACATTTTAGTGCAAAATATTACTACTTGGTGATGCTGGTCTAAACAAAACTACTGTTCCTCCAGTCATATAAAAGTAGAGCACATACAATTATGTACAGAACATGATACTTGACAATGATAATAAATGACTGTTACTAGATTATATATTTACCATATTTTAATCATCACTTTAGAGTGTTTTCCTTGAAATTATTAAAATAAATTGCTAGCTGTAAAATGGCATGCCCTGTTATGACAGCATGAATCTGACAGCATGAATCTGTTTACTGTGTTTCCTAATTTCACTTATAAGCCACATCAAGTGGTTTATGTAGACCATCCGGGGTTTTGTATGTACTCCAGGATAGTCACACAATGATCAAATCACCTAATGACATATGTCTCAGAAAGCTCCCTTGTCCTTAAGTGATACATGACTGTGTATCACATTTACATAATCCATTTGTCTGTTAATGGGCACTTGTTGACCCCCCAAAGTGATCACCTATGGGATGGGAGAAAATATTTTAAAAAACCACACATCTGATAAAGTGGAGTGTACTAAATAGAATATACAAGAAATTCAAGCAACTCAATAGCAAAAACAAAAACAAACAAACAAAAACAAACAAAAAACCCACCACAAACTAAAAAACAAAAAACAATAACTAATAAGAAAT